>NC_055964.1:17886272-17901272 GCF_018492685.1 Alosa sapidissima
TGATCTTACATTTTTAATTTCGTGCAGTTTTGACCATGTCAGCCAGAGATATTGTGATGAAAACACCTAATTTTTTGCTTTTTAATTTTTAAGTAGGTGGCGCTATACATGAAATAAGTGGTAATGGGATGGGTTGACATGCCCCCTTAAGACCAACATACATAAAAAAGGTGGACCTCCTAGGCCCTACGGTTCTCGAGATATTCACAGAAAACTGTCTCCGGCCACCTACAGGCCAGTTGGTGTATAGTAACATAAATTAATTTATTGTGTGGCCCCCCATGAACGGAATTCCACGAAACTTGGCGTGCATACAGAGGGTGTCATAATGATCCTACACTTCCAATTTCGTGCAGTTTTGACTATGTTAGGTCACAGATACCTGCGATTACAACACCTCATTTTTACTTTTTTTGTGTTTAACTAGGTGGCGCTATACATGAAATGAGTAGTTATGGAATGGGTTGACATGGCCCCTTGAGATCAACATACAAAAAAGAAATGGTCCTCCTAAACCCTACGGTTCTCGAGATATTCACAGAAAACTGTGTCTGCCCTACCCTCCTTTCGGGGGGTCCAGTCCAGCGGGGGGGCTACAGATCAAAATGAAAAACGATGGTTCCATGCTATCCATGTGGGGTTACATGCCCACCATATTTCGTGTACCCCGGTCTTTCAGTGTCCCGGGAATCCTTGACGGAAATTTGGGCATGCGAAAAAGAAAAAAAACAAAATCTGACTAAACCTATATGACCGCCGCTTCGCTGCGCGGTGGTCATAATAAGTCCCTTCAGGGCGGAACAAGACCCCTCCGTTGCGCGCCCTGTCGGGACTTATTTTCCCAATAATGACCGGCATTCTACACATTATCCCTTACTGAATATATAGAAATATGAGATGGGGCCAATGGGATGAACAGGGGAACCAAACACTGCTCCATCACATCAAGGTAAGTATAAATGTAATCAATATGGGTCAGTACAAGATACAATGAAGCCCACAGAACGTTTGAACAAAATGTTTCAGAGAGAGAGCCTGCAGGGGAGAGAGGGGGAGAAACTGAGAAAGAGAGAGAGACAGGAAGAGAGATGAACAGAAGAGACTTGTGTTGATATAGTACTGTAGGAGAATATATTGAGATAAAGAATAAATCTGACAACAGACTTTGAGAAGGTCACCACAGAGAAGGAGAGAGAGGGAGAGAGAAAGAGAGAGAGAAAGAGAGAGGAAGAGAGGGAGCAAGAGAGAGAGGAAGAGAGAAAAAAAGAGAGAAAAAAAGAGAGGGAGCAGGAGGGAGACAGAGACACTGCTTGATGTCTTATTCAGTGTATATTTACAGTGGGGAGACAAGAGGCAGCAAGCAAAGCAGCTCACCACAAATCTGCTGTTGACTTTCTCCAGGATCTGTTTCTCATTGAGTGCCATGGACTCGCCCTTCCTCTTCTTAATCCGCTTCTTCTCCAGCTTCTTGCAGGCATACATCTTCCCCGTGGCTCGCACCTGACATGCACATACCTGCGCACACACACACACACACACACACACACACACACACACACACACACACACACAATGTGAGTTACAACAAACACATTGATACCTAATCATATATACAGCCCTGAAGTCTATTACATGAGTACACAGTGTACAAACACACACACACGGGGCGCAGTCTGGTTTTAATAATGAGGACTTACCTCACCAAAGCCTCCTTTTCCCAGCACACGGTACTGTCGAAATGTGTCTTTAGTGATTGATTGCCTATAAACAAGAAACACTGATGCATTATTAAAATGGCATTAGCTTGAAACACACACGTTTTTGGCTCCATACTCTCTTACAACTCCAGGACAGATGAAACAGCAGTACTTCATTAGACAACAGAGGGAGACACTGACCACACAAACACACAATAAGTAATAAAGAGACAGGAGATCGAGACAGATGGACAGTAAGGCTGTGATATGCGCCTCAGTCACATTTGCGCGTGTGGAAGATGTGCGTCATTTTTGACGCTTACACGAAGCATACTCCAATTTCTGTTGTCCTGAATGCGCGTTAGATCATTAAGGTTAGCGCCTGCGCACTACAGATTAACTGTGATACTCTGCCCCACCAACTGGGGGCGGTACGTCAAGCCTGAAAGTAGGACACAACCACCAAAGAAGCCTGAAACGCCTGAAGAAAAGAAGAACGTGGGATGTGCGAGCAGCCGAATTCTGAATGAAGGTAGCCAGAGCTACCATATAGCCATATATATCTAGAGCGAGAGGTAGCCTAGGTTACATTCCTTCAATTATTATTATGATAACGCATTATCCGGTGTTGATAGGCGAGTTTCGAGATTTGAGTTCAGCATTGTTCAGGTGTAGGTGATAATGAGTGCACCTGGGAGAGGTAGGCTACATTCCTTTTATTATTATTATTATCATTATTGATAACGCATTATATACGGAACAGACGAGAATGCATCTTGATCAACAAGTGTTACTGGGTTTCGCCAGAGCCTTGTAAATAGATACATTTATATGGATCTGGGTTTCGCGATTTGATTTCAGCATTGTTCAGTAATAGGTGCTAGGCTACGCTCATTTTTAAAAGATGCATTTAATCCAAAGTCATGTCAGCTCTATGCAGGGAGTAGGGCTGTCACTTTTTATTCGAACATAACGTGAAATATCCGTAGTCGAACTATAAATAAACGATTCGGTTTTTAGTGCCATGTGTAGCGCATTTCTACAGTCTATGATTAGTTTGTTTTTTATTTTATTGTTTGCCATCCCATCCAGCACTCTATGATCCAGTCATGACCAAATCAAGCCAATAATAGCCAGTAGCCTAGCCACAATAATGACTGGAGCCAGAGCTCATGCAGCCACCCTGTTTCGAAAATGGAAGATAACGCACAGAACGGCTGGCCTGAGCAGACAATTACGTCCCCAACTCATCTAAAACGTGATGTCTTGAAATACTTTGGGTTCTACACCATAGATGGTAAAGTAAACATTAAAGATAATGTTAAAGAATCTGTATCTGTGGATTGTGGCTTTACATCGGTCGAAGTTGACTCCATGTCGTGGTGTTTCACGTAACTTGATAACCAGGCAAGCTAAGGACAGGCGCTCTGCTCCATCGTCGTTATGGTAATCAAACAAGTCTTCTTCTGTCTAGGTTTGTTTCCTAGGTTTTAAGTGTTGTTCTTCTATGTGGTCCACCTACTGGAGGGGAATGTTTACAGCAGTTCCGTTTCACACATGCGTAGTCTACGTGTCAAAGTGACGCGCGGTCTTAAATTTCGGTCAACTCAAAAACGTGACGCATGCCGTAAAAATTACGCAATTCTCGTCATGCGCTCACCAGTGCCGCGTGCGCAGGAAGCAGACGCGGGAGCGTACCATTGCCTGACTGAATGAGAGGGGACAGACGTCCAGAGAGACAGAGAGGAAAACACAGAGACAGGGGAGAAAGAGAGAGAGAGAGAGAGAGAGAGAGAGAAAGAAAGAAAGAAAGAAAGAAAGAAAGAAAGAAAGAAAGAGAGAGGGACAAACGGAGAAGTCTGAGATCAGGCTGACCTCTCCAGCATCTTCCACTGCACAAAGCGGTCGAAGTACATGCTGTTCTGGTAGTCGGAGAAAGGACCACCACTCAGATAGTCATGAAGAGCCCTGCACACAGAGATGCACTCCAGTCAGTAAAGCAAGTGTCCAGGTTTGTTTATGCATCTCTTTATGTAGTGTTATGATGACAGATCCTGTGTTATATTAGTACTGAAAAATAACATTCTCTGCGTGTGTGTGTGTGTGTGTGTGTGTGTGTGTGTGTGTGTAAGGGTGTAGGGGGGCTCACTTGCGACAGTCACAGAAGATCTCTTTGCAGGGGCTAAGGTCCAGGTTCTCTTGGCACTGCTGGGCAAAACTCTCCACCACAAGTACACACTGAGGCGACTGCATGCACACACACACACGCACACACACAATATGTATAAGATCAAATAAAATAAGATTCAAAATAATCATTACATTATTCCACAAACACAAAGCCCTTATTATTTACTATTTAGATATAGGAAGGTGCACACATGGTGTGCTTAAAACATATTCTCAAAAGAGTGCACCTGCTTGGAGAGAAACTTCCGTATAATCTGGTCGCCTCGGCTCTTCCTCTTCTCGTCTGGCGTCACCTCGTAGTCTTCCTGTAACACAACAACCTGCCATTACTAAAGTGATACACCGCCACACTTTTCTGACCTTCCTGATACCTCTTGCCATGAATATACGCAGACTCACAGGCTCTTATTCAGTATGTGTGCGCCGCCTTTTTCAAACCCAAGGTCGCTTTACATAGTTAGATAGCAGAAGGAAAGCATAACAACAGACAGACAAACAAAACAACAATACAACAAGACAAGCTATGTGTATGGAGCTATGTGTTGGGTGTAGAGAAGTGATCATTAAAAAAAAAGGTCTTCACATGTGCTTTGAAGAAGGGAAGAGATGGACAGTTACGAAGAGGTTGGGGGAGGGAGTTCCAGAGTTTGGGGGCCAAGGCACTGAAGGACCTGCCACCCAGGGTGGAGTCTGGTGCAGGGGATAACTAGGAGATTGTTTGTCAGAGGATCTGAGTGAGCGGGAGGGAGTGTAAGGGGTCAAGAGGTTGCAGATGTAGGGGGAGCAAGGTTGTGGAGGGATTTGAAGGTGAGTAGTAGTACTTTGTATTCAATCCAGGATGGAACTGGTAGCCAGTGGAGTTGATGGAGAATGGGGGTAATGTGTGCAGATCATTTGGTGTGGGTAAGGAGCCTGGCTGCAGAGTTTTGAATGTACTGCAACCTTTGAAGGGATTTAGTGGGGACACCAAGGAAAAGTGAGTTGCAGTAAACTAGACGGGACATGATGAAGGAGTGGACCAAAGTCTGTGCATCACTAACAGAGAGGAAGGGTCGGAGGCGTGCAATGTTGCGGAGGTGAAAGAAGGCAGTCTTAGTGAGTGCTTTGATATGAGGATCAAAGCTAAGGGTGGAGTCAAGTTGAAAGCCAAGGTTTTTGACAACTGGGGTGGAGTGGACAGGTGAACCATCAATGTTAAGAGTGAGCCTGTGAGGTTTGGAGAGCATGCTTTTAGGGCCAATCAGCAGAATTTCTGTTTTATCTGTGTTGAGTTTGAGAAAATTGTTTTGCATCCATGAGTCAACATAACATATGAAACAAGCATAAAGTGGGTTAACATGACATCATATGACATCATTTCAGTGGGTGGATGCTGACTTGACAGTGACAGATATGAGTGTAAAAAAGTAGCACTGCTCACTGCTAGTGTGGGCGCAGGGATGTGCTCATAACTGGAATGGCATAAGATCAGTGGTTCTTAACTGGTCTGGCTTTGGGACCCACAATTTCCCATGTTCATTTAGTCGCGACCCATATTTTATTTTTTAGTGTTCAAGCCAACAGATAAGGTGAGCTACATGGTAAGACAAGCGAAGTGCCTGTAGGCCTACTTGTTTAGAACATGATGATGTTTGGCATTACATTTGTGAAGTCTTCAGGATATTAAGATAGTACTGTAGATCTGACAAAGTAGCACTTAAAATGGGTGATTATTTATTTATTTTTTTACCCACAAGCTCCACGACCCACCCAGAATGGTTCCGCGACCCACTTTTGGGTCCCGACCCACCAGTTAAGAAACACTGCATTACTGTAGATGATGAGGGTGGCAAGGGGCAGCAGCTTGGCCATGACACACATAACTCATAAGAGGAAAGCCTACAGGTTGTGATGTTTGCTCAAAGTGGAGCATGTTGTGCAGTAATGTTTTGATGGAAATGTAGTTCATAACAAATCTTGACCTGAAAAGGCCACGTCCTTTCCAGAAGTTCATGTGGTGTTGTGCCGTTTAAATACAATGTGATGTGCTGTTACACATTAGTGGAAATGAGCTTAGGAGAGAATGTGATGTTCTTAGTATGCAGTACATAAGGATTTATTGGTGGTAATTTGTGTTTATAGGAATACATGGCCAATTCTTCTTTTTTTCCATCACAGAGTACATTTACAGATGGCATATGGTTCTGATGGTAAATGTGTGCAGGAAAACGGTCAGTGTTAGCTGACAAATTCAATACTATATTGTACAGTCAAACACTCTACAGACCCACTTTAACTTTAAGCATGTATGGTATTTAACTATATGAAATGCATGTATATAGCTAATGTACGTATGGAGGAAATTATTATATTATATATACTGGAGCTCTAACAGTTGCACCAAGAGGAAATTAGAGAGAGTTGTCACCAAAGCCTCCAACATCACAGGTTGTGACCTTCCATCAGTCCACTCTGTATGCTGAACGCAGCTTGAACTGAGCAACCATGATCATCAGGGACGCCTCACATCCGAGCCATGATCTCTTCCAACTTCTGCCCTCTGGAAGACGCTATAGATCTCTGAAGACAGGAACGACGCGCTTCAACAACAGCTTCTACCCTTCAGCAATTAGACTCCTGAACTCCTGAAGATTTGCAACTTTACTTATTTATTTAATTTATCGCCTCCCGCTATTAACCCCCCCCCACGGACTGAGCTACAAAAAATACCACCAACATTGTTGTGTGGCAATTAAAGTTTCTATTCTATTCTCTTATAACAGAGTGTTGTGTCTCTGTTCTTAGCACTGTGTATTGGAATAGTGAGGTGTGTGTGAAAGGGTGACCCAGTGGTTGGACAGAGGCTATGAGGCATTAGAACTGGACAGCACTAGATGTGAGTGGTTGTCCCAGCATCATGTGTACCACTCTCCAAAGCTGGACTGTGTGCAGTTACACAATGATGGGAGTCATGGCACAGACATGCCCTGGGGTTAGTTGTGTGGATGTGCGTGTGTGTGTGTGTATGTAAAAGGGATAGTGTTTGTGTGTGAGTATATACAGAAGTGACGGAAAATGTGTGTTTGTGTGTGAAAGGGGTAGTGCTTGTTATGTGTGTATAATATACAGAAGTGACAGTAAGTGTGTGAGTGTGTGTGTGTGTGTGTGTGTGTGTGTGTGTGTGTGTCTCTCCGTTTATCAACATCATCTACCCCTCCGGTTCCTCTCTGACATCAAACTGTGGAACCCAGCACCCATCTCATTACGCAAGACCACCTGGCCCTACCACACACACGGGGAGGTTAGTTTATTTATAATCTTAACTAATTCTATAGAGCAGACAAATGAAGTGAAACAGTAATATACTAGTAGGCATATGTTGGCACACATGAACCTAAAGAAAGAAGCCACGGCACATACACACACACACACACACACACACGCACGCATACATACGCACACATACACTGACATTCACAGACGTAAATAAAACCATCTGGTAAATGATTAAATATAGATTCCCTCTCTCTCTCTCTCTCTCACTCACACACACACACACACACACACACACACACACACACACACACACACACGACACATGCTTTCCGAGGGACTTGCTGTGTGACTGTGCGTTGCTGGGTAACCATTCCGTCAACACCACAGGATTCTGAGAGGTCCTGGGGTGTCACAGCAAGGCCGAGGCGCGTCACAAAACACACACGCGTCATTACAACAGCAGGAGAGTTTGTGTCTGTGTGAAAATAAGTGTGTGTGTACGTGTGTGTGTGTGTGTGTGTGTATGTGTGTGAGTGAAAGAGAGATAGGGAGTGAGGGCATATGTGTGAGTGTGTGTCAGAAAAAGAGTGCGAGAGAGGGAAAGAAAACAGAGAGAAAACACAGTGAACATTACTGGGGGGCCACCAGTTTTTCCACTGACCTTGTTTCTCCCTCACACACACACATTACACTGGCATTTTCATCTCAATCTGGTGGCCCCAGCCTCAGTAGTGTGTATACACATTCTATCCACACAGACATACATGCACACACACACACACCAGGAAGCTAGTGCGACACAGGCTCTCTGAGCAACTTTGAATGTCCTGTAAGTCAAACATATGGGCTGAGATCATTTTCAAAAACCCATACACAGTTGTATGTGTGAATGTGTCTGCACGTTTCTGTGTGTGTGTGTGTGTGTGTGTGTTAGTTAATGTGCATGCATAGATGTGTGTGAGAGATATTTTTCTCATTGGGGCCAATGAAGGGCTTTCTCCATTTCGCCTTTACGGTTAACTGCATACCTTCCATCCTGTTCACCTCTTCTACACCTCTCTGTCTCTCTCTCTCTGTCTCTCTCTCTCTCTCTGCCGCTCTCACACACACACTGTGCTCAATTTAAGTTTTCGCTTGCCACTGACGTCAAACACTCAACCCCCCTCCCCACGGCACATTCCTTATGCTTTGTCTCTGAGTGTGTGTGTGTACGTGTGTGTGTTTGTGTTTGTACGTGTGCATGCATGTGTCTGTGTGTGTGTGTAAAATTATCAGCACAAAGCCAACACATACACAGACACAAACTCACACACTATGCATGCGTGTGTGTGTGTGTGTGTGTGTGTGTGTAATAATCAGCAGAAAGCCAAAGCTTACAGACACACACAAACACACTATGCGTGTGTGTGTGTGTGTGTGTGTGTGTGTGTGTGTGTGTGTAAGACACTCTCTAACCGTTCTTTCTGATACGACCCACCCACACATCCTACCACTTTTTCCATCGCCACACTTCTGAAAGTGAAATAAGAACTTCCCTGACCCCAACATGTAGGAGCAAGTATGCATGCACGCACACACACACACACACACAAACCACCCACCCACGCACGCAGAAAGCCACACTCGCAACCCATGCACAACACACTTCATTGACTAACTATCTTCTTAGGCAATGATTAACTAAAACTCCTCATCTGCCTTTTTGTTTCAAGCAATATCTCGCTGTGTGTGATTGTGTGTGTGTGTGTGTGTGTGTGTGTGTGTGTGTGTGTGTGTGTGTGTGTGTGTGTGTGTGTGTGTGTGTGTGTGTATATATAGGAGTGTTTAGAACATTCTTTGCCATTTCCTCCTGAGTCCTGCCTTCTCAGCACCTGTCTGAGGGTCCCCCACACTGCTTCTTTAGGGTCAGGCTGTGTGTGGCTCCAGCAGCTCTGGTCCAGCAGAATGAGGGAGCTCATCCAGGCCAACACAAAGCCTCGACTTTCACCAGCACTCCCAGTCACCCACCCCCATGCCCCAACACCCCACCCCCCACCATCACACCCCCCAGCCTGTCTGCTGGGTCTGTCAGTTGCGTCATGCCCATATTTAGTGGTGGGTCCGGGGCCACAGCGGGGGTTGTGGGATTGCGTGGCCGATAGAAAAGCGAGCCTTTCTTCATGAGCAGTCTTCATGCCGCCCAGCATATTCTGGGTGAGATTAAACTACCGTCATGTGGCAGGCATGCAGTCTAGACTCAGAAGACACAGTGCTTTGTGTGTGTGTGTGTGTGTGTGTGTGTGTGTGGTGAGCATGGGGGTACTGGTGAAGGAGGGTGTTTCTAAGACTTTAATAGAGAGGGAGAGTTTAATAGCAGTGTGTGTGTGTGTGGTTCACTAAGCGGCTGGCTTGTGTGTACATTTGTGTAGACTGTGTGAGTTTTAAATGGTTACTTAGGTTGCTATAGTGATAGTGAAAGTGTATTAGAGAGAGAGAGTCTGGGAGAAGGGGTGTGTGTGCATTCCAGCATAGGTTGCCACAGTGAAATTCAGTGTGTGTGTGTGTGTGTGTGTGTGTGTGTGTGTGTGTGTGTGTGTGTGTGTGTGTGTGTGTTTACCATTGCATCCAGCAGCTGAATGCATTGCTGCAGCTCAGGTCTCGTCTCACAGTACAAGCGGAACAGCAGGCGGCCTATGGGCTGCTTCTCACAGAGGCTCAAGTAGTCGCGGTCTAAAACACACACACACACACACACACACACACACATACACAAAAGAACAGTTAGCATGGTGTGATAATAACAAGGATGAAATATAACAGTGATATAAATACATGAGGCCCCAATTCCTCATCCTAGGGACACCCTGGGGTGGCGGTAGTCTAGTGGTTAGAGATTAATAATGTAACAAACCCCTTGTGCTAAGGGAGGAAAATGTCAGAATATGAGCTTATCACAACACTACGGGGAAGCTACACCAGGGGCGTAACTGAAGCGCTCCGTTCGCGTTGCGTCCGCTGCAACAATTAGCTTCCACTGTAATCAATGGAACTGGCTGCTCCAGACATGATAGCGGCGCGTACGTTCGGAAAACATAGACCAGTCTTCTAAAATGTTTTTTATGCGTCGTGAACAGAACGCTTCAGTTACGTGCCCGGTGTAGCTTCCCTGTAAGGCAGGAGTGGAATAACAGACTAGAGGCTTGGTTTGGGTTACACTAAAATAAAGAGTTGTGAGGAGAATACTAAGTGTACAAATAAGTAATGATATGTGGACTGGGATGGAAAGGTTGGATGAGTAGTAATAATTTTTTTTTTATCTGGTGAGGTTTCTCTATCACAGGACACAGGGCGATGTGTTGGTGGGATACAGGAACAGTGGGCTACTGAGCCAATGGGGTGAGGGGTGGGGTGTATGGTTTTAGGCTGACGATTCCTGATGATGCCTAAGGCAACGTTCCTGAGAATTGTTGTTTGGGCATGTTCTCAGTAATACTGAGCAACATTTTTGGGTTTTCTAAAGTAACAGGACAGTCAAGAAGCTGACAGAAACGAGCAGGAGAGAGCGATGATGTGGGATCGGGAATTGACCCGGGTCCCTGTGGGAACTCGGACACGCATGTGGTATGGGAGCTGTAGCCAGTTGCGTCACAGCGCCCCCATATTTTCTGTTTTCTGAAGAACCTAAATCACAACACATGGACCCATTACGTGGTTCCCCCACATTGTTCAGAGAGTTGTATTCCCAACTTTTGGAATCCAATATAGAACCCAATATCAAGCCAGTGGGCTGGTTTGTTAGTAGTGGTGCTGTTGAGACTGTGGCCCATATGTGTCCAGGTTGGGGTACTGTCTGTGTGTGTGTGTGTGTGTGTGTGTGTGTGTGTGTGTTGGAGGAGGGGGGGGGGGGGTGTCTCCAGGCTGGTGTGCTGTATGTATGGGGGGAGGGGGGGGGGGGGGGTGATGATGTTCATGGTGACGTCCAGATTGGGGGTTCTGTGTGTATGGTGGAAAGAGAGCAGCAGTGTCCAGGCTGCGTGTGCTGAGTGAGTGTGTGTGTGAATGTGTGTGTTAGTGTCCAGGCTGCGTGTGTTGAGTGTGTGTGTGTGTGTGTGTGTGTGTGTGTGTGTGTGTGTGTGTGTGTCAGTGTCCAGGCTGGGTGTACTGAGTGTGTGAGTGTGTGTGTGTGTGTGTGTGTGTGTGTTAGTGTCTACGCTGGGTGTGCTGAGTGTGCGCGTGTGTGTGTGTGTGTGTGTGTGTGTGTGTTAGTGTCCAGGCTGGGTGTGCTGAGTGTGTAAGGATTTAAGGAAGCAATGATGGTGGTGGGACGTACCGATGCTGTTGCCCACCTCAGTACATTGGCTGATGTGGGGGAAGCGCAGGATCTCCTTCCATTTCTTACTGCGGCCTTTCCTCTTCCCTCCTCCTCCTGTCACAAACACAGAACATCACCAGGCATGAGCACACATTTGTGTGTGTGTGTGTGTGTGTATCACCTGGAACATCTCAAAACGATTACCGTGGACAAGCTGATGGCTGACACATACCGTAGGCATATGCGCACACACACGCGCACACACACACACACACACACACACACACACACACACACACACACACACACACACACATTACATAACAGGGTCAGTTTTCCAGTGAAAGGCAAGAGAGCACAGCTTATTAAATGTCTCAGATTCTTATCCATTCATTGTTCCCCTGTCTAACTGACGTGACGTGTACACACACACACACACACACACACACACACACACACACACAGGCTCTTCAGGCTCCAGAGACCCATAGAGGCCCTGGGGACTGATAAAGATGTCTCGCGCCGGAATGCAATCATTCTGAATGAGACGGGTCCAACCACAGCTGCCTAGGACCGCACAAGCCCTTTATCCTCTGCGTTGAACTGCACACACACACACACACGCGCACGCGCACACGCACACGCGCGCACACACACACACACACACACACACACACGCACATGCACACGCACACGCGCCCACACACACGCGCGCGCGCGCAGAACGCAGCCACAGTTTGACTGCTCCAGTTAAGACCATAAGATGGTTGTGTGCGTCAGAGTAAGTCAGAAACACCACGCCCCCAAACACACACAGCCTTTTGTAATATTCCCAGTAGTAACTTTGTTGGTGTGTGTGTGTGTGTGTGTGTTTGCTTAGCCAAGTTGTTGTGCGTGTAAGTAGATGCAAGACGTCGGAGTTCCGCTCCTGGCCCCTTAAGCCGTGATTTCTCTGTGTTCCTGGACGTGTGCGACGTCCCAGCAGAGAGCTGGAATATGTGGGAATGTGTCGGAATACATTCCCAATACGTCACTGATATTCCCTCCCCAGCTCGCTGATGCGTGCTGCCAAAGCACAATTCCTGGGCAGTGAATAATGCTGTTCTGGGCTCCAAGCAGACACACACACACAGCTAAAATACACCATCCCAGTAACTCAAGACACACTCATGCAGACAAACAAACACACACACACACAGATTTATGATCTCATTTAGTACCAAAGAAAAAAGGTCACATTCACTACAGTAAAACAACTGTAGTGTCCGAGTTCCATTTACACACATTTGACACGCACGTACGCAGACACACACACAGGCTATGCAACTACACTCTCTCACAGAAGTTTATTATGATAAATAATTCTAAGACTAAGACACTTTGGTTGTTTGAACTGTGAGCAAGCAATATTTATCCATTCAAGACATTAGACAACATATTTATAACTTCACAAGACTTTAACTAGGGCCCACTGTGCCTGTAAAAAAGAAACACCTTCTAAGAAGAACACAGAAACTAGGCATGGACACTGCAGCAGTGCCACAATTCACTGGATATCTATTCACTACCACCTACCATATTAATAGATTACTGCCCAAAAAAGTGCTGGATACCTTACGCAACACTATGTAATGCACAAGTTTCCAGAAGAATGCTCATGCATAAACCCTCGGTCTTTAAAATGGGGAGCTCCATCTGTGCGTCATCTAGCAAGCATGTAGGAATACATATGGCACAGACGTGTGTGCGTTCATCCCATAAACACAAATGTGAATCACTTTTGGCGAGAAACACAACTGTTTACCAAACATCCCACAGCCCCGGCTGCCAAGAGTGACTGAGGAGTTGTGACGATGGAAGAGTGCAGACAGAAGTGCTCTCTCACTGAGTAACGACCATGGTGAGACACAAACAACACAAAACAAGGAGTCGCAAACTCACAGACTCGGCTTGAGAGTAGTAACAGAGAAGTCACAGACTGCCGGCTTAAGAGGAGTTCCAAACTCACTGACACCCGGATTAAGAGTCGCCGCCAACTTTCTAACTCCTGGCTCGAGGAGTCACCAAATCACTGACTCCCGGCCTATACTGACTGACGTGGTCCACTGCTGGTAAACTCTATATAAACAGGCCACAGTGTGTGACGTGATGTGCAAATGTGACATAGACACAGCCAGCTATTAGTGCTGGATGTTTGTCCCGATGATTTGTCATGGGGCGGGTTAGTGGGTGAAGGAAGATAAAAAGCAGACATCTGTGGGGTTTAGTGGCTCACCACCGTGTTATTTATTTGAACAGACACACCAAGCACGCTCACACAAACACATATTCTCTCTTCCTGCCCTTTTCTAAACTTGTTGTCGTAGCCTTATATATAAAAGCAGTGCTGCCGACACAGACACACACACACACACACACACACACAGACGGACAGACAGAGGAGGACTCACCGAGTCTGACAATTACAAGCCCTCAAGAAGAGACTCTGTCAAGAAGTCATTCGGTCAGCCAAAGTCAACAGACCAGCGTTAAATAGTCCAGATGCAAACCAATGCAAATCAGGTGTACTCTTTGCTCTTCATGTCACACTAGCCACCAACAGCGCTTGATTTTCACTACAAAAAAGGACATATTGTGTCATTGGAAGCCATAGCACAGCACTCAGGTAGGCCTGGAAAAATGCATCATGGAAGTGTGATTTGAGTACACTTTGCATGGGTTCATTTGAAAGTGCATTCAGCCCATGGGCCCACAGGTAGCACACACGGCTCCAGAGATCCCTAGCTAGTTGCCATCTTTCCCATCATTAACACTCAGAGGGGTGTGGTATCCACAGCCACAATGGACCCCTTCAGTGTGGACCGCTGTTCATTATTAAACAAAGGTATTTGCAGAGCCCTATGAAGTAGAGAGAGAGAGAGCTTGAATGGACAGCATTGGGTTAGTGAGCGATGTAGCGGGCAGAGAAAGTTTAGCACACATAAGTGTGTCATTCTCTCGCTCCCTCACATACTCACTCTCTCTTACACACACACACACACACACACACACACACACACACACACAGGCTTGGTGTACACAGAGCCAAGTGGTTGTGAGCCAGTGAGGTCAGGGAGGATTAAGTGTTAGAGCTCTGTTTACCAACTCTGATAGTGACTATGAGATTTGCAGCATCTTTTCCCCATTAAGAGCACCCCCCCCCCCCCACACACACACACACACACACACCACCACCATACACACACACATACCACCACCCCTGTGACTCAAAGCAAGGGGAACCCAAGATAGTACAAATCCATTCAAATTATGTAGTAGATGGAGAGAAAGAAATAGAGAGAGAGTGTGTGTGTTTGTGAGAATGAGGTGTTGGTGGCTGATTGCTGATTGTGTGTGTGTGTGTGTGTGTGTGTGTGTGTGTGTGTGTGTGTGTGTGTGTGTGTGTGTGTGTGTGTGTGTGTGTGTGTGAGAGAGAGAGAGAGAGAGTGTGACATGGAGAAAGAGAGAATGAGTGATTCTGAATGTTGAGAAACTCCTGAAGCTCTCTGACCTTTCCATTCCCACTGC